>NC_091319.1:36891534-36914034 GCF_038502225.1 Cherax quadricarinatus
CTACCCTCAACTACAGCTCACCTCGTGGAGGCATCAGTATGGAGGTAATGGATAACTATGTAATGTGCGATATTGTTGTAAATATGACTTTCAGTAACATTATGTTGCGTATCCTCATTACACAACATTTTCTCAAAATATTTCATACCTTCCCAAATATCTATTAATAATTAAATATCATTTATATATACAATATTTTAACCTCTGTATTCAGTGGATTTCCATGAACGTGTGAATTAAATATTGCTGGTAAGTAATTTACAGGTTTTTCCTAAGACTATAATTATATGACAAAGACGGAAGCTGTGAGAATTTACGAACGTTGCAGCTCTACGTCATGTCGTTGCAGCTCTACGTCATGTCGTTGCAGCTTTACGTCATGTCGTTCCAACTTTACGTCATGTCGTTCCAACTTTACGTCATGTCATCCATACACATTCATCTCACTTAAGAAATTTAACAAATATAACACTAACCTCTTGTACTTCATGTTATGTGATGACATGTAAGTGAGAAGACACAAGCTGTTGTTAACTCTTATAAAATTATTGTTAATTTCATACATTTGACTTACCTTCACGTCGAGAAATCACTGTTGTTGTATTGTTGTTGTTGTAGCTAATTTTCTTACTGTTGATAATCTTGTTGATGTTGTTGTTGCTGTTGCCTTAACGGATGTTCTCGTTGATGCTGTTGATACTCCTGTTGTTACATTTACTGTTGGTAATGTTTTAGTTATTTTCCTGTGGCTACAGAATAATTAACTGAAAATCTTCCCATGGTAATATAACCTTCAAATATCGCGTGAATAATCTTCCTCCAGACTACACACACACCTTCAGATAACTGCAGTTATTATTATTATTATTATAAGTATTTCTTTCATTATATAGTATTATTTAGGATTTGTTTATTATTATTAATTATGATTATTTACCCAATTATCATTGTAAGTAGTGAACACAATGTACTTTCTGACAACACAGTGTAATCTTAATAAATAGTAGCAAATCTGCCCCTGGAATCATACATATGTCAGGAAATCTTACAAACACAGGTGTTGTGACGTGTACACCTGATCGTAGCTTCGTCATCATGATAACTTATGTAGCAATGAGAGAAAATCCAGGAAATAGTAAATGCTTTGAGTATTTCCTTCACTAACTACGAATGCAAGTAATTGTACAATGTATATAAACTATGTACAGAATAACAAGTTAACAAGAAAGAGCCACAGTGAGAATTATGAGCGACTAGACTCGAGGTAAGTCTGCCACTGTTGATCCACAAGTTCCAGACATAACTTCACAACTTTGGTGAGCTTCCTTGTGGTTGGCTGGTTGAGCCGAGCTATTTAGTGTTACAACTGGGCTACACCGTTATACCCTTAACAGCTGGTGGGCAGGGCATGCCTGTGTGGGTGTGTGACATGGGTATGCCACACAGTGTGATAATTATTCGTTTTGAATGCTTTAGAATTGGTCATAATATGTATTTGTACATATTTGGAAGAAATGAAGCGTCAATGCTAAAATGTTAAAATACCATAGTGAAAATAAGAAATTAAACCCCAGTACTTTCTGGAGCTTACACACTTAACTTCAGAGGAATAGGAAGAAAAGGCAAGAGAAACACATTCTGAATGTTAAGCTCTGAAGTGACATCTCACTGACAGATGACAACACCTCACTGACAGATGACAACACCTCACTGACAGATGACAACACCTCACTGACAGATGACAACACCTCAATGACAGATGATAACATCTCACTGACAGATGACAACACCTCACTGACAGATGACAACACCTCACTGACAGATGACAACACCTCACTGACAGATGACAACACCTCACTGACAGATGACAACACCTCACTGACAGATGACAACACCTCAGTGACAGATGATAACATCTCACTGACAGATGACAACACCTCACTGACAGATGACAACACCTCACTGACAGATGACAACACCTCACTGACAGATGACAACACCTCACTGACAGATGACAACACCTCACTGACAGATGACAACACCTCACTGACAGATGACAACACCTCACTGACAGATGACAACACCTCACTGACAGATGACAACACCTCACTGACAGATGACAACACCTCAATGACAGATGACAACACCTCACTGACAGATGACAACACCTCAATGACAGATGATAACATCTCACGCAATCCTGTCTTGCACATATGTTTGTCCAGGATAAAGTCAAATTTTTAGTTTGACAAAGAACACACTGCATTTTCATGAAAAAATATTCCAGACTATAAAATTATCAAGTTTATATACACCAGAACTCAAATTTGAAATATGCTGTAAATCACGATTAAAAATAATAATGATTCAACAAAATATTGTTGAAGCGTAGAATTATAGGGATGAAGTTGTTTGGCATTAGTCCAATCTACACATTTTCCTGCATTCCTTACATGAATAAACAAACTACTGGATTTTTGTCCATTTGATATTACATGTTGCTCAACTCTGGTCTCATGAGATTTGTCTCTTTGACCTAAATATAAGTATGGACAAGACCCCAAATAAGTATGGGCGCTAAGCGGTGAATCTCACACACAGAGCACCAGGTCTCTGATAAGTTTTTTTCATCAAATCTTGCCACATACTAAAATAACATAATACAGGCCTGGTGCTCATAAGTATGGAATTCACTGTTTAAATTCAGCTTGGCACCCATACTTACCTGGAGTCTGGTCATGTGGCTAAAGTAATGTGAACTTTGATGCACAGTGTCCTGTTCTCTTATTGTATTTTTCACTTGGTTTATTTTGCACTTCCTCCCATAAAGTCGGTACCTGATCAGCCGGGCTGTAACAGCCTTTTTGATCAGACCCTCAACCACCTCGAGGCCTGCCCTCAGACCGTGCAACGGGGGCGTTGACCCCTGAAACCCTCTCCAGGTATATCTCCCACTCTGATATGTGTTTATGGGAGCGTACAGATTTGGGACCAGGTCCTCCGAGTATATGTTATCATGTATCTCACTCCTTCCCTCCATTGAGTACATATTCAAGACTTTAAGGTGTTCCAGTAATTTAAATGACTTACTGGCTCTATGCGGGCCGTAAATGATCTCTGTATTTGTACAAACAGGTTGAAGATTGAAACACTGATGCAGCATATGGGAATCTTTATTAAGGAAACGTTTCGCCACACAGTGGCTTCATCAGTCCCATACAAAACAGAATGGTGTAAGGAGAGGAGGAGTTTGAGGTAATCAGTCCCTCAGCCTGGAGTCGATGTGTTCAGTCCATCAGTCTTGTAGAAAGTACAGCATAGGACCGTAGAAGTGGCTTATATACTGTAGTGAGGTGAGGTGAAGCAGGAGGAGGCGGGGTCATATAAGCAACGTCTACGGCCCTATGCTCTACTTTCTACAAGATTGATGGGCTGAACACATCGACTCCAGGCTGAGGGACTGATTACCTCAAACTCCTCCTCTCCTTACACCCTTCTGATTTGTATTGGACTGAAGAAGCTACTGTGTGGCGAAACGTTTCCTCAATAAAAATTTCCATATGTTGCATAAGTGTCTCAATTTTCAACTTGTCGGTTTTTTAAACCATTTATCATATCAAATATGTTTGTTCTCCTTTACCATGACACATTGGTATACCATTTCTACTTAATTAATAATTTTAAATAACATCTTGGAACAGTAAAAATAACATTTGATTAAGAATTTCCCCTAAAATGCGATGTCTGTGTGTATAAGATTCACTCTAAAAATTCACGCGAGCGATTTTAACCTCCCAATTGATTTTCAAAAAGCCGAGAAAGTTGCATCAAGCAGGCATATGGCTGAGAAGAAATATACAGTATACTTCACTGAAATACGCTCCTCAAACATGTTTTCTCTCTTATAATAATGCAACATTGTTGCATATTTTTGACGAACTTTCTATAAAATTCGTCTGGAAGAGTGCCACTTCTGGGAGAAAAATTTGGAGCGCTGCGAGCTGGATTGCGGGAATTTTCTCTTCCATCTAGTGGGCTTAAAAGTGGTGCTCGTGTGTTGGAGACAGCACGAGCTTATGGTCTTACTGAAGACTCAGTTCATGCGGGCAAAAACACTGAGGCAAATGTACGGGGCTTGTGCAGTGAATATCCCAGGTTCTCACCTGCTGATAACAGTAACACATCGATCACAAAACGTAAACAACATGGAAAACTTATTGACTGAATAGCTTGAGCAAAAACTGTGTGATGAGGACGACCTGAAGATTGTGTGATGAGGACGACCTGAAGATTGTGTGATGAGGACGACCTGAAGATTGTGTGATGAGGACGACCTGAAGATTGTGTGATGAGGATGACCTGAAGATTGTGTGATGAGGACGACCTGAAGACTGTGTGATGAGGACGACCTGAAGACTGTGTGATGAGGACGACCTGAAGACTGTGTGATGAGGACGACCTGAAGATTGTGTGATGAGGACGACCTGAAGATTGTGTGATGAGGACGACCTGAAGATTGTGTGATGAGGACGACCTGAAGATTGTGTGATGAGGACGACCTGAAGATTGTGTGATGAGGACGACCTGAAGATTGTGTGATGAGGACGACCTGAAGATTGTGTGATGAGGATGACCTGAAGATTGTGTGATGAGGACGACCTGAAGACTGTGTGATGAGGACGACCTGAAGACTGTGTGATGAGGACGACCTGAAGACTGTGTGATGAGGACGACCTGAAGATTGTGTGATGAGGACGACCTGAAGATTGTGTGATGAGGACGACCTGAAGATTGTGTGATGAGGACGACCTGAAGATTGTGTGATGAGGACGACCTGAAGATTGTGTGATGAGGACGACCTGAAGATTGTGTGATGAGGACGACCTGAAGATTGTGTTATGAGGATGACCGGAAGATTGTGTGATGAGGACGACCTGAAGACTGTGTGATGAGGACGACCTGAAGACTGTGTGATGAGGACGACCTGAAGACTGTGTGATGAGGACGACCTGAAGATTGTGTGATGAGGACGACCTGAAGATTGTGTGATGAGGACGACCTGAAGATTGTGTGATGAGGACGACCTGAAGATTGTGTGATGAGGACGACCTGAAGATTGTGTGATGAGGACGACCTGAAGATTGTGTGATGAGGACGACCTGAAGATTGTGTGATGAGGACGACCTGAAGATTGTGTGATGAGGACGACCTGAAGATTATGTGATGAGGACGACCTGAAGATTGTGTGATGAGGACGACCTGAAGACTGTGTGATGAGGACGACCAGAAGATTGTGTGATGAGGACAACCTGAAGACTATGTGATGAGGACGACCTGAAGGCTGTGTGAAGGAAGACCTGAAGACAGTGTGATGAGGACGACCTGAATACTGTGTGATGAGGACGACCTGAAGACTGTATGATGAGGAAGACCTGAAGACTGTGTGATGAGGACGACCTGAAGACTGTGTGATGAGGACGACCTGAAGACTGTGTGATGAGGACGACCTGAAGACTGTGTGATGAGGACGACCTGAAGACTGTGTGATGAGGACGACCTGAAGACTGTGTGATGAGGACGACCTGAAGACTGTGTGATGAGGACGACCTGAAGACTGTGTGATGAGGACGACCTGAAGACTGTGTGATGAGGACGACCTGAAGACTGTGTGATGAGGACGACCTGAAGACTGTGTGATGAGGACGACCTGAAGACTGTGTGATGAGGACGACCTGAAGACTGTGTGATGAGGACGACCTGAAGACTGTATGATGAGGACGACCTGAAGACTGTATGATGAGGACGACCTGAAGACTGTGTGATGAGGACGACCTGAAGACTGTGTGATGAGGACGACCTGAAGACTGTGTGATGAGGACGACCTGAAGACTGTGTGATGAGGACGACCTGAAGACTGTGTGATGAGGACGACCTGAAGACTGTGTGATGAGGACGACCTGAAGACTGTATGATGAGGACGACCTGAAGACTGTGTGATGAGGAAGACCTGAAGACTGTGTGATGAGGACGACCTGAAGACTGTGTGATGAGGACGACCTGAAGACTGTGTGATGAGGACGACCTGAAGACTGTGTGATGAGGACGACCTGAAGACTGTGTGATGAGGAAGACCTGAAGACTGTGTGATGAGGACGACCTGAAGACTGTGTGATGAGGAGGACTTTAAGATTGTTTTTTTATCTCCTTCTGGTTTCACAACTTCAAATTACATAATAAATTCTGCACTATTAAGTATTGTGTTGATAGTGCTTCAACTGATCACACAGCAGCAAGTAATTTCCGTTGATAAATTAGACACATGTGCAACTCTTGGGTATCTTTATTGAGGAAACGTTTCTCCACACAGTGGCTTCATCAGTCCATACAAAGGAGAATCTTGAAGAACAGGAGGAGAATGAGGTAATCAGTCCCTCAACCTTGAGTCGATGTGGTCAGTCCATCAATCTTGAATAGAATACGGCATACGTGCTGAGAAGGAGCTTATAAACCGTTGGTAGGAGAGGTGCAGCAGTCATAGGTTCAGTCGGTTCTCTGAACCATTCATCTACAAACCTGTCAGACACTGCAACTTCTTGGGATCTTAATACTTGGGAATTCTTCGCTTGCCTAATTCTTGGGCACGACCTACTTCAACATTGAACAAATGTTACACGACCTATGACTTCTGCACCTCTCCTGCCGACGGTTTATAAGCTCCTTCTCAGCACGTATGCCGTATTCTATTCTAGATTGATGGACTGACCACATCGACTCAAGGTTGAGGGACTGATTACCTCATTCTCCTCCTGTTCTTCAAGATTCTCCTTTGTATGGACTGATGAAGCCACTGTGTGGAGAAACGTTTCCTCAATAAAGATACCCAAGAGTTGCACATGTGTCTAATTTATCAACATGTCGGTTCTCTGAACCATTCATCTACAAAGTAATTTCCGTGTTAAATTCCAGGAAATTATTTCTGTGAGTGGTTCGAGCCACAGCAAATGTTCAATGCTGATGAGACAAGTGTCTAGGAAGAAAATGCCAACAAGAGCTTACATCAGACAGCAAGAGAAAAGCGTTCCAGGAGTCAAGGCCGCAAAGGATCGCTTCACTTTGCTTCTTCGTAGTAACATATCAAATGATTTCAAGTGAAAGGTCGTGGTTATTTACCTCTCCAAGACTCATCGTTCTTTGAAAGGAATAGCTAAAACCACCTTGCTAGTAATTTGTAGGTCAAACCACTCGGCATGGATGATAGAAAAAATTACTTACTGACTGGATTAAGCATCACTTTATTCCTTAATTAACAATTTTACTGCCCAGCATTCAAGGTTCTCTTTACTCTTGATAATTCCCCTACTCATCCAGAAGCTTTTTTTTAGATGTGAACCCACATGTAAAAGTTACATTTTTACCTGCAGATATATCTTCAGTACAACCACTCGACTGTGACGTTATTAAATCATTCAAGTATAACTATACACAAAAAGTAATAAAAAAACTAGTCACATCAAAGGACTCTGTCTCCAACTTAGTAGTAACAAACTTTGAGTATAAATTTAACATTTCAGATGCCATCAGCTATCCTAGAAGTGCATGGAATGAAGTGTCTCACTCAATATTTAATGGAGGTTGGGGAAAGTTACTGCCCAGTGTGGTGAATTCTTCCCCTTTTTTTCCCCTCGCTTGAGAGATGGGTGTAGGAAATAGTTCAACTGGTAAGAAGATTACCAGGTGATGATTTTGAAGATATGCAGGAAGATGATGTGAATGATCTCTTAGATGATGATGATGATGATGATGATGATGATGATGATGATGACAGAGTCCAGAGAAAACGTTGGCAGGGCTCAGTGCATAGATAGAAGAGAGTTAAATAACAGAGGAAGACAAAGAAGAACCTGAAGAACAACATTTAACATTGCGACAATACGTGAGCAGCGTCTACTGAAGAGGACCCTGACGAATCTAGAAGCACTGCTCTGACAAAGGGTCTAGAGTAGCTAATAATGCAGGGTAAAAGAAAGCAGAGATCCATTACAGAATTTATCCACACTCCAATAAAACTATCAACTTTAGTACCAGGGCCTCAGCCATCCACCTCAGCTGACAATTAACAACCATCCACCTCAGCTGACAATTAACAACCATCCACCTCAGCTGACAATTAACAACCATCCACCTCAGCTGACAATTAACAACCATCCACCTCAGCCGACAATTAACAACCATCCACCTCAGCCCAGTACAGACACAGTAGTCCTCTCCACTGTCTTCAGAATCATCAACAAACACCAGCAACCACATTATCAGGAGGAGAGTGGTGGAGCACCTGGAACGGAACAAGAGCATAAACGCCAACCAGCACGGATTCATGGATGGGAAATCCTGTGTCACAAACCTTCTGGAGTTTTATGATAAAGTAACAGAAGTAAGACACGAGAGAGAAGAGTGGGCTGATTGCATCTTCTTGGACTGCAAGAAGGCCTTTGACACAGTTCCTCAAAAGAGATTAGTGCAGAAGTTAGAGGATCAGGCGCACATAACAGGAAGGGCACTGCAGTGGATCAGAGAATACCTGACAGGGAGGCAACAACGAGCCATGGTACGTGATGAGGTATCACAGTGGGCACCTGTGACGAATGGGGTCCCACAGGCGTCGGTCCTAGGACCAGTGCTATTTTTGGTATATGTGAACGACATGATGGAAGTGTTAGACTCAGAAGTGTCCCTGTTCGCAGATGATGTGAAGTTAATGAGGAGAATTAAATCAGATGAGGATCAGGCAGGACTTCAAAGAGACCTGGACAGACTGGACACCTGGTCCAGCAACTGGCTTCTCGAATTTAACTCCGCCAAATGCAAAGTCATGAAGATCGGGGAAGGGCACAGAAGACCGTAGACGGAGTATAGGCTAGTTGGTCAAAGACTGCAAACCTCGCTCAAGGAGAAAGATCTTGGGGTGACTATAACACCGAGCATGTCTCTGGAAGCATACATCAACCAGATAACTGCTGCAGCATATGGGACCCTGGCAAACCTGAGAACAGCGTTCCGATACCTTAGTAAGGAATCGTTCAAGACACTGTACACCGTGTACGTCAGGTCCATACTGGAGTATGCAGCACCTGTTTGGAACCCGCACTTGATCAAGCACGCCAAGAAATTAGAGAAAGTGCAAAGGTTTGCAACAAGGTTAGTTCCAGAGCTAAGGGGAATGTCCTACGAAGAAAGGTTAATGGAAATCGGCCTGACGAAACTGGAGGACAGGAGGGTCAGGGGAGACATGATAACGACATACAAAATGCTGCACAGAATAGACAAGGTGGACAAAGACAGGATGTTCCAGGGAGGGGACACAGAAACAAGAGGTCACAAGTGGATGTTGAAGACTGAGATGAGTCAAAGGGATGTTAGGAAGTATTTCTTCAGTCATAGAGTTGTTAGGTGGTGGAATAGCCTAGAAAGTGACGTAGTGGAGGTGGGAACCATACATAGTTTTAAGATGAGATTTGATAAAGCTCATGGAGCAGGGAGACAGAGGACCCAGTAGCAACCAGTGAAGAAGCGGGGCCAGGAGCTAAGACTCGACCCCTGCAACCACAAATAGGTAAGTACAAATAGGTGAGTACACACACACACACACACACACACAAGTGCTGGATGAAATACACAACACCAAAGAAGAGGAAGAGGTGCAGAAGCTGCTAAGTGAACTTGTTACCTCAAAGGCAGTGAGACCAGACAACATCTCTCCGTGGGTCCTGAGAGAGGAAGCAGAGACGCTGTGCGTGCAACTAGCAACAATCTTCAACACATCCATTGAAACTAGGCAACCATCTGAGGTATGGAACACGGCAAATGTAGTCCCAGTTTTTAAGAGAGGAGGAGGACAAGACGCATTACACTATAGACCAGTGTCACTGACATGTATAGTATGCAAAGTCATGGAGAAGATTATCAGGAGAAGAGTGGTGGAGAACCTAGAAAGGAACAAGCTTATAAACGACAACCAGCACGGTTTCAGGGAAGGGAAATCCTGTGTCACAAGCATACTTGAATTTTACGACAAGGTAACAAGTAAGACACGAGAGAGAGGGATGGGTAGATTGCATTTTCTTGGACTGCACTAAGGCCTTCGACACAGTTCCTCACAAGAGATTGGTTCAAAAGCTAGAGGATCAGGTACATATAATGGGAAAGGCACTGCAATGGATAAGAGAATACCTGACAGGGGGGCCACAACGAGTCTTGGTACGTGACGAAATGTCAGAGTGAGCGCCTGTGACGAGCGGAATTTCACAGGGGTCAGTTCTAGGACCTGTGCTGTTTTTGGTATATGTGAACAACATGACGGAAGGGATAGACTCAGAAGTGTCCCTGTTAGCAGATTATGTGAAGTTAATGAGGACAATTAAATCGGATGAGGATTAGGCAGGACTACAAAGGGATCTGGACGGGTCGCAAGCCTGGTCCAGCAACTGGCTCCACGAATTTAACCTCTCCTAATGCTATGTCATGAAGATCGGGGAAGGGCAAAGAATACCGCAGGCAGAGTATAGACTAGGTGGCCAAAGACTGCAAACCTCACTTAAGGAAAAGGATCTTAGGGTAAGTATAATACCGAGGTGCACATCAACCAGGTAACTGCTGCAGCATATGGGCACCTGGCAAACCTAAGAATAGCGTTCCGATATCTCATTAAGGAGTCGTTCAAGACTGTACACCATGTACGTCAGGCCCATATTAGAGTATGCAGTACCAGTTTCGAACCCACACCTGGTCAAGCACGTCAAAAAATTAGAGAATGTGCAAAGGTTTGTCACAAGAATAGTCCCTGAGCTAAGGGGAATGTCCTACGAAGAAAGGTTAAGGGAAATCGACCTGACGACACTGGAGGACAGGAGAGTCAGGGGAGACATGATAACAGCATAAAACTAACGGATAGGAATTGACAAGGTGGACAGATTCAGGATGTTCCAGAAATGGAGCACGGAAACAAGGAGCCACAATTGGAAGTTGAAGACTCAGACGAGTCAGAGGGATGTTACCTAGAGTTTACCTGGAGAGAGTTCCGGGGGTCAACGCCCCCGCGGCCCGGTCTGTGACCAGGCCTCCTGGTGGATCAGACCCTGATCAACCAGGCTGTTGCTGCTGGCTGCACGCAAACCAACGTACGAGCCACAGCCCGGCTGATCAGGAACTGACTTTAGGTGCTTGTCCAGTGCCAGCTTGAAGACTGCCAGGGGTCTGTTGGTAATCCCCCTTATGTGTGCTGGGAGGCAGTTGAACAGTCTCGGGCCCCTGACACTTATTGTATGGTCTCTTAGCGTGCTAGTGACACCCCTGCTTTTCATTGGGGGGATGGTGCATCGTCTGCCAAGTCTTTTGCTTTCGTAGTGACTGATTTTCGTGTGCAAGTTCGGTACTAGTCCCTCTAGGATTTTCCAGGTGTATATAGTCATGTATCTCTCCCTCCTGCGTTCCAGGGAATACAGGTTTAGGAACCTCAAGCGCTCCCAGTAATTGAGGTGTTTTATCTCCGTTATGCGCGCCATGAAAGTTCTCTGTACATTTTCTAGGTCGGCAATTTCACCTGCCTTGAAAGGTGCTGTTAGTGTGCAGCAATATTCCAGCCTAGATAGAACAAGTGACCTGAAGAGTGTCATCATGGGCTTGGCCTCCCTAGTTTTGAAGGTTCTCATTATCCATCCTGTCATTTTTCTAGCAGATGCGATTGATACAATGTTATGGTCCTTGAAGGTGAGATCCTCCGACATGATCACTCCCAGGTCTTTGACGTTGGTGTTTCGCTCTATTTTGTGGCCAGAATTTGTTTTGTACTCTGATGAAGATTTAGTTTCCTCATGTTTACCATATCTGAGTAATTGAAATTTCTCATCGATGAACTTCATATTGTTTTCTGCAGCCCACTGAAAGATTTGGTTGATGTCTGCCTGGAGCCTTGCAGTGTCTGCAATGGAAGACACTGTCATACAGATTCGGGTGTCATCTGCAAAGGAAGACACGGTGCTGTGGCTGACATCCTTGTCTATGTCGGATATGAGGATGAGGAACAAGATGGGAGCGAGTACTGTGCCTTGTGGAACAGAGCTTTTCACCGTAGCTGCCTCGGACTTTACTCTGTTGACGACTACTCTCTGTGTTCTGTTAGTGAGGAAATTATAGATCCATCGGCCGACTTTTCCTGTTATTCCTTTAGCACGCATTTTGTGCGCTATTACGCCATGGTCACACTTGTCGAAGGCTTTTGCAAAGTCTGTATATATTACATCTGCATTCTTTTTGTCTTCTAGTGCATTTAGGACCTTGTCGTAGTGATCCAATAGTTGATACAGACAGGAGCGACCTGTTCTAAACCCATGTTGCCCTGGGTTGTGTAACTGATGGGTTTCTAGATGGGTGGTGATCTTGCTTCTTAGGACCCTTTCAAAGATTTTTATGATATGGGATGTTAGTGCTATTGGTCTGTAGTTCTTTGCTGTTGCTTTACTGCCCCCTTTGTGGAGTGGGGCTATGTCTGTTGTTAGGAAGTATTTCTTCACTCATAGAGTTGTCAGGAAGTGGAATAGTCTGGAATGTGATGTAGTGGTGGTAGGAACCATACATAGTTTTAAGACGAGGTTTGATAAAGCACATGGTGCAGGGAGAGAGCACCTAGTAGCGATCAGTGAGAGGCGAGACCAGGAGCTATGACCGGACCCCTATAATCAAAAGTAGGTGATTACACACACACACACACACATACACACACACACACACACACACACACACACACACACACACACACACACACACACACACACACACGCGCACACACACGCGCACACACACGGTCAGTCAGCAGACGTGGGGACACAAGGCTCCGAGAACTTTAGTGTTTTTAAGTCGTGCAGTAACTGCTAGCAGTAATCAGTGGTAGTGACAACGTCAGTGAACAATCCTACGAGTGATAACCCAAGTTATTAGTTAAAAAAAGTCGAGAGGAAGCCTGAAATCATTAATATTTCAAAGTGTCAAACTGTTAGTGGCTAGTAGGCTTCTGTTGCTACACAGATTCAAATATACCAAGATCCAAGTGAGTGTGGAAGCGGGTGTTCAAGAATTTCGAGAGATTGGATAACAAGTGAAATGTGGGGCACCATACAGTGAGAGTGAAAAAGTTAATAAGCAGAAGTAGAAAGGAAAAATAAAATATATAACAAAGGAAGGTGGCAGTAGGCCTGCTGAAGCAGTGACGTCACAACAGTTGTGTCACATTATACATATAAAGTGTAACACCGAATCTGAAGTGTATTCTATTATAAGTGAAGTGTATTCTATTATAAGTGAAATCACTTGAGGGATGCGGGATGTATGAGCATGTACGGTTATAAACATCACGGGTGAAGAATTTTCAAAATAGTGATAGAAGGTGTGTGTACGACGACTACGTCATCAGCATCTGTCAACTTGTCATCGCATCACTGCCAGCTTAAGTATCACTCACCTGTTGGGGTTGTTGTGGGGTTCTGAATCCTGGCCTTGCGTCACTGTTAGATACTGGTCACTCACTCCTGCAAGTTATTACCAGAATTAGAGCAGAAATAGCATAGATAAGGTGAAGATAGTGTTGACTAATGAGGGGAAGCCTAGTGAGGGGAAGCCTAGTGAGGGGAAGCCTAGTGAGGGGAAGCCTAGTGAGGGGAAGCCTAGTGAGGGGAAGCCTAGTGAGGGTGACGTCAGACACTCCTAGAAGCTGAGACAAGCTAAATTTTACAACCTAATTACTTTCTGTGTTTTATAAGTAGAAGTGATAAGTGCTAGAATCACTGTTGGTAGTTTTAGAAATACGGGTATTACTACTGATATTTATTAGCAGTATGAATACTTAGAAGTGGGGGCACACATACACACACACACATACACACACAGGATTTCATACCTTCCTGTTAACTGACCTGAAATCCCTCCCTCTCTTTCTCTCTCTCTTTCTCTCTCAATTCCTATCTCTCTACCTCTCTTTACCCATCTCTCTGTACCTATCTCTCAGTACCTGTTTCTCTCTCTACCTCTACCTATCTCTCTCCCTCTCTACCTATCTCTCTCACTACCTCTATCTATACCTCTCTCTACCTTTACCTCTCTCTACCTATTCCTCTCTACCTATACCTCTCTCTACCTATCTCTCTCTACCTATATCTCTCACTACCTATCTCTCTCACTACCTATCTCTCCCTTTGCCTATCTCTCTCTCTTCCCTCTCCCAACTCTCCGTTCTCCCATCTCTCCCCTATAACATATCTTCCCTCTAACACCTCCCCTCTCTAATGTCTCTCCCCCTCTAACATCTCTCCCTCTCTCACTATCTCTCCCCTCTCCCATTTCCCATCTTTCTCCCCTCTATCTCCCCCTATCCTCTTTCTCCCCTCTCTCTCTTCCATCTCCCCTCTCTCTCTTCCATCTCCCCTCTCTCTCTTCCATCTCCCCTCTCTCCCCCATTCTCCCCTGTCTCTCCTCCTCTCTCTCCCCTCTCTTTGCCCCTCTCCCCCTCTCTCCTCTCTCTTTCTCTCTCCCCCTCTCTCCTCCCTTTTCCCTTCTCACTCTCTCCCTCTCTCCTACCTTTCCCTTCTCTCTCTTACTCTCTCTCTCTCTCACTCTTTTCTCTAAAAAAAAAAATTATGGGAGGGGGGGACTCGCAGGAGCCAGGGATCAGATGAGAATGGTTCTGGTAGAGAGGAGTGGATGGAGGAGCAGTGGAAAAGGATGGAACAAGAGTGGGAGGGAAAATTAGGAAAGCTTTCTGAAAAAATGGAGACAGCTTTCTGTGAAATTAGAAGAGAGGTTGGAGAAGGAGAAGAAGATTTGGGAGGCACAAGCCGAAACTGCAATAACCAGGATAAGGGTCCTAGAAGATGAGGCAAACAGGCTGAAGCAAATTACATGGGCATTGACCTGAGAAGACACAGCATATGAAGCTGAGAGGCCGAACAGGAAGGAGAGAGATATGAATTATGCTAAGGCCATATCAACCTGCCAAGAAGGGCCAAGGAGGGAACGGGGAGAGCAGCTGGGTGCAGGCGGAGAGGGGGGTAGGTCAAATGCAGAGGCACAAGAATGCTACCAAGAGCAACTGGAAAAAAACAAGGGAGAAAATGACCATGTACAGACAGGAACCAGAGTCACAGAGGGAGAGGCAATGGGAGGAGGAAAGGGCTAAATCAGTGTTTATCCACGGGTTTCAGGAGAGAGAGGAAAGGACACACACTGAAAGACGGCAGGCAGAAAGAAAGGAGATTGAGAACATCATCAAGGAAACAGGTGAAGAAGACATGGACGAGATTGTAAATTTTCAGAGAATAGGGGGGTACTTCAAGGGGAGAAAACGACCGATCAAGCTGATTCTCAGGACAGAAACAGTACGGAACAGGATCCTCCAAGAGAAACCGTGGTTGAAATACTCGGAAAAGTACGTGAGGGTGTTCCTAGACAGAGACAGAACACAAACAGAACGACAGCAGTTGAGGGAGAAGACAAAAAAGCGAAAGGAGCTATGAAAGGAGACAAGGTTGGAACCAGCAGAGGTCAATCAGAGCAGAACAGAGCAGCAAGTGCAAGCACACACAGAACTATCCTTAGAACACCATCCCAACACAAACTACAATCCACACCCACAGCTTCCACCCAACACCCAGCTATAGAATCCCACAGTATGCTACCAGGTCTCCCACCCTCACAGGCCTCCCAAACCACAGTGTTGGAAAGGAAACTGAAGGTATGGTACACAAACGCTGATGGAATAACAAATAAGTGGGAGGAGTGGCATGAAAGAGTCAAAGAGGCATCACCGGACATCATAGCTCTCACAGAAACCGAGCTAACAGGTATGATAACAGATGCCATATTTCCAACAGGATACCAGATCCTGAGGAAAGACAGAGGTAACAGGGGGGGGGAGAGTGGCACTGTTGATCAAAAACCAACGGAATTTTGATGAGCTGGAGAGAGGAGACAGCAGAGAAGCAAGCGATTACAAAACAGAAACACTTCACTCTGGAGGTCCCAAGGTGGTAATTGAAGTGATGCATAACCCACCACAGAACAGCAGGAGGCCAAGGCAAGAGTATGACGAGAGCAATAGTGCGATGCTTGACACACTGGCTGCAGTGGCCAGAAAAGCTCATGCATGCAGGGCAAGGCTCGTGATCATGGGCGACTTTAACCACAAGGAGATCGATTGGGAGAACTTGGAGCCACATGGGGGCCAAGACACATGGAGGGCTAAGATGATGGAGGTGGCACTGGAAAACTTCATGTACCAACACGTAAGGGACACTACAAGACAGAGAGGAGAGGATGAACCAGCAAGGCTGGACTTAGTATTCACCTTGAGTAGTGCAGATATCGAGGACATCACATATGAAAGACCCCTTGGGGCCAGTGACCATGTGGTTTTAGCTTCGAATACACAGTAGAGCTACAAGTGGAGGGAGAAGCAGGAAGGCCAGGACGAATGAAGCCAAACTACAAGAAAGGGGACTACACAGGAATGAGGAACTTCTTGAATGGGGTTCAGTGGGACAGAGAACTGGCAGGGAAGTCAGTTAATGAGATGATGGAATATGTAGCAACAAAATGCAATGAGGCTGAGGAGAGGTTTGTACCTAAGGGTAACAGGATTAATGAAAAAGCTAGGATGAGCCCATGGTTTACCCAAAGGTGCAGGGAGGCAAAAACCAAGTGTGCTAGGGAATGGAAGAAATATAGAAGGCAAAGGACCCAGGAGAATAAGGAGAGCAGTCGTAGAGCCAGAAACGAATATGCACAGATAAGAAGGGAGGCCCAAAGACAATATGAAAATGACATAGCAGCGAAAGCCAAATATGACTCGAAACTGTTGTACAGCCACATCAGGAAGAAAACAACAGCCAAGGACCAGGTAATCAGGCTAAGGAAGGAAGGAGGAGAGACAACAAGAAATGACCGTGAAGTATGTGAGGAACTCAACAAGGGATTCAAAGAAGTGTTCACAGAGGGGACAGAAGGGGCTCCAGAAAGACGGAGAGGTGGGGCACACCACCATGTGCTGGACACAGTGCACACAACCGAGGAAGAAGTGAAGAGGCTTCTGAGTGAGCTAGATACCTCAAAGGCAATGGGGCCAGATAACATCTCCCCATGGGTATTGAGAGAGGGAGCAGAGGCACTATGTGTACCCCTAACAACAATATTCAATATATCTATCGAAACAGAGAAATTGCCTGAGGCATGGAAGACAGCAAATGTAGTCCCAATCTTTAAAAAAGGAGACAGACATGAACCATTAAACTACAGACCAGTGTCACTGACATGTATAGTATGCAAAATCATGGAGAAGATTATCAGGAGAAGAGTGGTGGAACACCTAGAAAGGAATGATCTCATCAACAGCAGACAACATGGTTTCAGAGACGGGAAATCCTGTGTCACAAACCTACTGGAGTTCTATGATATGGTGACAGCAGTAAGACAAGAGAGAGAGGGGTGGGTGGATTGCATATTCTTGGACTGCAAGAAGGCGTTTGACACAGTTCCACACAAGAGATTGGTGCAAAAACTGGAGGACCAAGCAGGGATAACAGGGAAGGCAGTACAATGGATCAGGGAATACTTGTCAGGAAGACAGCAGCGAGTCATGGTACGTGGCGAGGTGTCAGAGTGGGCACCTGTGACCAGCGGGGTCCCACAGGGGTCAGTCCTAGGACCAGTGCTGTTTCTGGTATTTGTGAACGTCATGACTGAAGGAATAGACTCTGAGGTGTCCCTGTTTGCAGATGACGTGAAGTTGATGAGAAGAATTCACTCTATCGAAGACCAGGCAGAACTACAAAGCGATCTGGACAGGCTGCAGACCTGGTCCAGCAATTGGCTCCTGGAGTTCAATCCCACCAAGTGCAAAGTCATGAAGATCAGGGAAGGGCAAAGAAGACCGCAGACGGAGTACAGTTTAGGGGGGCCAGAGACTACAAACTTCACTTAAGGAAAAAGATCTTGGGGTGAGTATAACACCAGGCACATCTCCTGAAGCGCACATCAACCAAATAACTGCTGCAGCATATGGGCGCCTAGCAAACCTCAGAACAGCATTCCGACATCTTAATAAGGAATCGTTCAGGACCCTGTATACCGTGTACGTTAGGCCCATATTGGAGTATGCGGCACGAGTTTGGAACCAACACCTAGCCAAGCCCGTAAAGAAACTAGAGAAAGTGCAAAGGTTTGCAACAAGACTAGTCCCAGAGCTAAGAGGTATGTCCTACGAGGAGAGGTTAAGGGAAATCAACCTGACGACACTGGAGGACAGGAGAGATAGGGGGGACATGATAACGACATACAAATTACTGAGAGGAATTGACAAGGTGGACAAAGACAGGATGTTCCAGAGATTGGACACAGTAACAAGGGGACACAGTTGGAAGTTGAAGAAACAGATGAATTACAGGGATGTTAGGAAGTATTTCTTCAGCCACAGAGTAGTCAGTAAGTGGAATAATTTGGGAAGCGATGTAGTGGAGGCAGGATCCATACATAGCTTTAAGCAGAGGTATGATAAAGCTCACGGTTCAGGAAGAGTGACCTAGTAGCGATCAGTGAAGAGGCGGGGCCAGGAGCTCGGACTCGACCCCCGCAACCTCAACTAGGTGAGTACAGACACACACACACACACACACACACACACACACACACACACACACACACACACACATACACACACACACATACACACACACACACACACACACACACACACACACACACAGCACACACAGAACAGCAAGGGCAAGCACACACACAACTACTCTCAGAACCATACAACCTATCACACCATCCCAACACACCCTACAATCCATACCCACAGCCTCCACCCAACACCAAGCTATAGAACCCCACAGTATGCCACCAGGTCTCCCACCCTCACAGGCCCCCCAAACCACAGTGTTGGAAAGGAAACTGAAGGTATGGTACACAAACGCTGATGGAATAACAAATAAGTGGGAGGAGTGGCAAGAAAGAGTCAAAGAAGCATCACCGGACATCATAGCTCTCACAGAAACCAAGCTTACAGGTATGATAACAGATGCCATCTTTCCAACGGGATACCAAATCCTGAGGAAAGACAGAGGGAACAGGGGGGGTGGAGGAGTGGCGTTGCATATCAAAAATCGCTGGAATTTTGATGAGCTGGAGAGAGAAGATAGCGGAGAAGAAAGTGATTACATAGTGGGAACACTTCACTCTGGAGGTCCCAAGGTGGTAATAGCAGTGATGTATAACCCACCACAGAACAGCAGGAGGCCAAGGCAAGAGTACGACGAGAGCAATAGAGCGATGGTTGACACACTAGCTAGAGTGGCCAGAAGAGCTCATGCATGCAGGGCAAAGCTCCTGATCATGGGTGACTTTAACCACAAGGAGATAGATTGGGAGAACTTGGACCCACATGGGGGCCAAGATACTTGGAGGGCTAAGATGATGGAGGTGGTACTGGAGAACTTCATGTACCAACACGTAAGGGACACTACAAGAGAGAGAGGAGAGGATGAACCAGCAAGGCTGGACTTAGTATTCACCTTCAGTAGTGCAGATATCGAGGACATCACATATGAAAGACCCCTTGGGGCCAGTGACCATGTGGTTGTAAGCTTCGAATACACAGTAGAGCTACAAGTGGAGGGAGAAGCAGGAAGGCCAGGACGAATGAAGCCAAACTACAAGAAAGGGGACTACACAGGAATGAGGAACTACCTGAACGGGGTTCAGTGGGACAGAGAACTGGCAGGGAAACCAGTTAATGAGATGATGGAATATGTAGCAATAAAATGCAAGGAGGCTGAGGAGAGGTTTGTACCCAAGGGTAACAGGAGTAATGAAAAAGCCAGGATGAGCCCATGGTTTACCCAAAGGTGCAGGGAGGCAAAAACCAAGTGTGCTAGGGAATGGAAGAAATATAGAAGGCAAAGGACCCAGGAGAATAAGGAGAACAGTCGTAGAGCCAGAAATGAATATGCACAGATAAGAAGGGAGGCCCAAAGACAATATGAAAATGACATAGCAGCGAAAGCCAAATCTGACCCGAAACTGTTGTACAGCCACATCAGGAGGAAAACAACAGTCAAGGACCAGGTAATCAGGCTAAGGAAGGAAGGAGGAGAGACAACAGGAAATGACCGGGAAGTATGTGAAGAACTCAACAAGAGATTCAAAGAAGTGTTCACAGAGGAGACAGAAGGGACTCCAGAAAGACGGAGAGGTGGGGCACACCACCATGTGCTGGACACAGTGCACACAACCGAGGAAGAAGTGAAGAGGCTTCTGAGTGAGCTAGATACCTCAAAGGCAATGGGGCCAGATAACATCTCCCCATGGGTATTGAGAGAGGGAGCAGAGGCGCTATGTGTACCCCTAACAACAATATTCAATACATCTATCGAAACAGGGAGATTGCCTGAGGCATGGAAGACAGCAAATGTAGTCCCAATCTTTAAAAAAGGAGACAGACATGAAGCATTAAACTACAGACCAGTGTCACTGACATGTATAGTATGCAAAATCATGGAGAAGATTATCAGGAGAAGAGTGGTGGAACACCTAGAAAGGAATGATCTCATCAACAGCAGCCAGCATGGTTTCAGGGACGGGAAATCCTGTGTCACAAACCTACTGGAGTTCTATGACATGGTGACAGCAGTAAGACAAGAGAGAGAGGGGTGGGTGGATTGCATTTTCTTGGACTGCAAGAAGGCGTTTGACACAGTTCCACACAAGAGATTGGTGCAAAAACTGGAGGACCAAGCAGGGATAACAGGGAAGGCACTACAATGGATCAGGGAATACTTGTCAGGAAGACAGCAGCGAGTCATGGTACGTGGCGAGGTGTCAGAGTGGGCACCTGTGACCAGCGGGGTCCCGCAGGGGTCAGTCCTAGGACCAGTGCTGTTTCTGGTATTTGTGAACGACATGACGGAAGGAATAGACTCTGAGGTGTCCCTGTTTGCAGATGACGTGAAGTTGATGAGAAGAATACACTCGATCGAAGACCAGGCAGAACTACAAAGGGATCTGGACAGGCTGCAGAACTGGTCCAGCAATTGGCTCCTGGAGTTCAATCCCACCAAGTGCAAAGTCATGAAGATTGGGGAAGGGCAAAGAAGGCCGCAAACGGAGTACAGTCTAGGGGGTCAGAGACTACAAACCTCACTCAAGGAAAAAGATCTTGGGGTGAGTATAACACCAGGCACATCTCCTGAAGCGCACATCAACCAAATAACTGCTGCAGCATATGGGCGCCTAGCAAACCTCGGAACAGCATTCCGACATCTTAATAAGGAATCGTTCAGGACCCTGTACACCGTATACGTTAGGCCCATATTGGAGTATGCGGCACCAGTTTGGAACCCACACCTAGCCAAGCACGTAAAGAAACTAGAGAAAGTGCAAAGGTTTGCAACAAGACTAGTCCCAGAGCTAAGAGGTATGTCCTACGAGGAGAGGTTAAGGGAAATCAACCTGACGACACTGGAGGACAGGAGAGATAGGGGGGACATGATAACGACATACAAAATACTGAGAGGAATTGACAAGGTGGACAAAAACAGGATGTTCCAGAGATTGGACACAGTAACAAGGGGACACAGTTGGAAGCTAAAGACACAGATGAATCACAGGGATGTTAGGAAGTATTTCTTCAGCCACAGAGTAGTCAGTAAGTGGAATAGTTTGGGAAGCGATGTAGTGGAGGCAGGATCCATACATAGCTTTAAGCAGAGGTACGATAAAGCTCACGGCTCAGGGAGAGTGACCTAGTAGCGATCAGTGAAGAGGCGGGGCCAGGAGCTCGGACTCGACCCCCGCAACCTCAACTAGGTGAGTACAACTAGGTGAGTACACACACACACACACACACACACACACACACGCACATACACACACACATACACACAGGACGTACATCGAGCTGGATCTACACCAGGACGTCACATCGACCTGGACAATCTACAGTGCTACAGCTGCACTACAAGTACTGTATCACCTATGAGTGGTTGTTTGGGTGTGGGGTTCCAGGTTCCAATTAACCGCCAAGCTGAATGTGAATGGTCTATCTCTCATAGCACGATAAAGAATAGGCACTCAAGTATTCAATAAGGTTTAGCAAATGGTAATCCATTGAACAAGGCGATTAACTCACTATAAGCAGGTCGAGCATAGGCAACACTGTAGGGGTGGGAGTGGAAATAAATGGTATAAAATACCGACACAATGAAAATATAAACACAAATGCAGTATAATGTGATCCTTTATTGACAACGTTTCACCCACACAGTGGGCTTTTTCAAGTCACACACGGATCTACCTGGGGTTGGAAGGTACGAGAGTATTTATAGTCATGTTCAGAATGTTGAGGTCAGGTGGAGAATGCTGCATCTGATGATCTAGCGGGTGGGGTTATAGAGTCTTGGGTAG
>NC_091319.1:36919034-36924034 GCF_038502225.1 Cherax quadricarinatus
TGTGAAGAACTCAACAAGAGATTCAAAGAAGTGTTCACAGAGGAGACAGAAGGGACTCCAGAAAGACGGAGAGGTGGGGCACACCACCAAGTGCTGGACACAGTGCACACAACCGAGGAAGAAGTGAAGAGGCTTCTGAGTGAGCTAGATACCTCAAAGGCAATGGGGCCAGATAACATCTCCCCATGGGTATTGAGAGAGGGAGCAGAGGCGCTATGTGTACCCCTAACAACAATATTCAATACATCTATCGAAACAGGGAGATTGCCTGAGGCATGGAAGACAGCAAATGTAGTCCCAATCTTTAAAAAAGGAGACAGACATGAAGCATTAAACTACAGACCAGTGTCACTGACATGTATAGTATGCAAAATCATGGAGAAGATTATCAGGAGAAGAGTGGTGGAACACCTAGAAAGGAATGATCTCATCAACAGCAGCCAGCATGGTTTCAGGGACGGGAAATCCTGTGTCACAAACCTACTGGAGTTCTATGACATGGTGACAGCAGTAAGACAAGAGAGAGAGGGGTGGGTGGATTGCATTTTCTTGGACTGCAAGAAGGCGTTTGACACAGTTCCACACAAGAGATTGGTGCAAAAACTGGAGGACCAAGCAGGGATAACAGGGAAGGCACTACAATGGATCAGGGAATACTTGTCAGGAAGACAGCAGCGAGTCATGGTACGTGGCGAGGTGTCAGAGTGGGCACCTGTGACCAGCGGGGTCCCGCAGGGGTCAGTCCTAGGACCAGTGCTGTTTCTGGTATTTGTGAACGACATGACGGAAGGAATAGACTCTGAGGTGTCCCTGTTTGCAGATGACGTGAAGTTGATGAGAAGAATACACTCGATCGAAGACCAGGCAGAACTACAAAGGGATCTGGACAGGCTGCAGAACTGGTCCAGCAATTGGCTCCTGGAGTTCAATCCCACCAAGTGCAAAGTCATGAAGATTGGGGAAGGGCAAAGAAGGCCGCAGACGGAGTACAGTCTAGGGGGTCAGAGACTACAAACCTCACTCAAGGAAAAAGATCTTGGGGTGAGTATAACACCAGGCACATCTCCTGAAGCGCACATCAACCAAATAACTGCTGCAGCATATGGGCGCCTAGCAAACCTCAGAACAGCATTCCGACATCTTAATAAGGAATCGTTCAGGACCCTGTACACCGTATACGTTAGGCCCATATTGGAGTATGCGGCACCAGTTTGGAACCCACACCTAGCCAAGCACGTAAAGAAACTAGAGAAAGTGCAAAGGTTTGCAACAAGACTAGTCCCAGAGCTAAGAGGTATGTCCTACGAGGAGAGGTTAAGGGAAATCAACCTGACGACACTGGAGGACAGGAGAGATAGGGGGGACATGATAACGACATACAAAATACTGAGAGGAATTGACAAGGTGGACAAAAACAGGATGTTCCAGAGATTGGACACAGTAACAAGGGGACACAGTTGGAAGCTAAAGACACAGATGAATCACAGGGATGTTAGGAAGTATTTCTTCAGCCACAGAGTAGTCAGTAAGTGGAATAGTTTGGGAAGCGATGTAGTGGAGGCAGGATCCATACATAGCTTTAAGCAGAGGTACGATAAAGCTCACGGCTCAGGGAGAGTGACCTAGTAGCGATCAGTGAAGAGGCGGGGCCAGGAGCTCGGACTCGACCCCCGCAACCTCAACTAGGTGAGTACAACTAGGTGAGTACACACACACACACACACACACACACACACACACACACACACATACACACACACACACACACAAACACACACACACACACACACACACACACACACACACACACACACACACACACACACACACACACACACACACACACACACACACACACACACACACACACACACACACACACACACACACACACACACACACACACACACACACACACACACACACACACACACACATACACACACACACACACATACACACACACACACATACATACACACACACACACACACACACACACACACACACACACATACACACACACACACACATACATACACACACACACACACACACACACACACACACACACACACACATACACACACACACACACATACACACAGACACACATACATACACACACACACACACACACACACATACACACACACACACATACACACCAGTTTGCCAAGGAGGACCAAGGAGTGAAAGGGAAGATCAACTGGTTGCAGATGGAGAGGGTGATAGGTCGAATGCTGAGGCACAACAAGGCTATCAAGAGCCACTGGAAAAATCAAGGGAGAAACTGACCACATACAGGCAGGATCCAGAGCCACAGAGGGTGAGGCAATGCGAGGAAGAAAGGGCAAAATCAGTGTTTATCCATGGGCTTCAGGAGAGAGAGGAAAGGACACACACTGAAAGGAAGCAGGAAGAAAGGAAGGAGATTGAGAAAATCATAACAGAAATAGGTGAAGAGAGGGACGAGATTGTAAATTTTCAGAGAATAGGGGGGTACTCGAAGGTGAGAAACCGACCAATCAAGCTGATTCTCAGGACGGAAACAGTGCGGAACAGGATCCTCCAAGAGAAACCACGATTGAAATACTCGGAAGAGTACAAGAGGGTGTTCCTAGACAGAGACAGAACAAAATCAGAACGACAGCAGCTGAGGGAGAGGACAAAAAAGCGAAAGGAGCTAGGAAAAGAGACAAGGAGGGAACCAGCAGAGGTCAGTCAGAGCAGGACAGAACAGCAAGGGCAAGCACACACACAACTACTCTCAGAACCACACAACCTATCACACCATCCCAACACACCCTACAATCCATACCCACAGCCTCCACCCAACACCAAGCTATAGAACCCCACAGTATGCCACCAGGTCTCCCACCCTCACAGGCCCCCCAAACCACAGTGTTGGAAAGGAAACTGAAGGTATGGTACACAAACGCTGATGGAATAACAAATAAGTGGGAGGAGTGGCAAGAAAGAGTCAAAGAAGCATCACCGGACATCATAGCTCTCACAGAAACCAAGCTTACAGGTATGATAACAGATGCCATCTTTCCAACGGGATACCAAATCCTGAGGAAAGACAGAGGGAACAGGGGGGGTGGAGGAGTGGCGTTGCTGATCAAAAATCGCTGGAATTTTGATGAGCTGGAGAGAGAAGATAGCGGAGAAGAAAGTGATTACATAGTGGGAACACTTCACTCTGGAGGTCCCAAGGTGGTAATAGCAGTGATGTATAACCCACCACAGAACAGCAGGAGGCCAAGGCAAGAGTACGACGAGAGCAATAGAGCGATGGTTGACACACTGGCTAGAGTGGCCAGAAGAGCTCATGCATGCAGGGCAAAGCTCCTGATCATGGGTGACTTTAACCACAAGGAGATAGATTGGGAGAACTTGGACCCACATGGGGGCCAAGATACTTGGAGGGCTAAGATGATGGAGGTGGTACTGGAGAACTTCATGTACCAACACGTAAGGGACACTACAAGAGAGAGAGGAGAGGATGAACCAGCAAGGCTGGACTTAGTATTCACCTTCAGTAGTGCAGATATCGAAGACATCACATATGAAAGACCCCTTGGGGCCAGTGACCATGTGGTTGTAAGCTTCGAATACACAGTAGAGCTACAAGTGGAGGGAGAAGCAGGAAGGCCAGGACGAATGAAGCCAAACTACAAGAAAGGGGACTACACAGGAATGAGGAACTACCTGAACGGGGTTCAGTGGGACAGAGAACTGGCAGGGAAACCAGTTAATGAGATGATGGAATATGTAGCAATAAAATGCAAGGAGGCTGAGGAGAGGTTTGTACCCAAGGGTAACAGGAGTAATGAAAAAGCCAGGATGAGCCCATGGTTTACCCAAAGGTGCAGGGAGGCAAAAACCAAGTGTGCTAGGGAATGGAAGAAATATAGAAGGCAAAGGACCCAGGAGAATAAGGAGAACAGTCGTAGAGCCAGAAATGAATATGCACAGATAAGAAGGGAGGCCCAAAGACAATATGAAAATGACATAGCAGCGAAAGCCAAATCTGACCCGAAACTGTTGTACAGCCACATCAGGAGGAAAACAACAGTCAAGGACCAGGTAATCAGGCTAAGGAAGGAAGGAGGAGAGACAACAGGAAATGACCGGGAAGTATGTGAAGAACTCAACAAGAGATTCAAAGAAGTGTTCACAGAGGAGACAGAAGGGACTCCAGAAAGACGGAGAGGTGGGGCACACCACCAAGTGCTGGACACAGTGCACACAACCGAGGAAGAAGTGAAGAGGCTTCTGAGTGAGCTAGATACCTCAAAGGCAATGGGGCCAGATAACATCTCCCCATGGGTATTGAGAGAGGGAGCAGAGGCGCTATGTGTACCCCTAACAACAATATTCAATACATCTATCGAAACAGGGAGATTGCCTGAGGCATGGAAGACAGCAAATGTAGTCCCAATCTTTAAAAAAGGAGACAGACATGAAGCATTAAACTACAGACCAGTGTCACTGACATGTATAGTATGCAAAATCATGGAGAAGATTATCAGGAGAAGAGTGGTGGAACACCTAGAAAGGAATGATCTAATCAACAGCAGCCAGCATGGTTTCAGGGACGGGAAATCCTGTGTCACAAACCTACTGGAGTTCTATGACATGGTGACAGCAGTAAGACAAGAGAGAGAGGGGTGGGTGGATTGCATTTTCTTGGACTGCAAGAAGGCGTTTGACACAGTTCCACACAAGAGATTGGTGCAAAAACTGGAGGACCAAGCAGGGATAACAGGGAAGGCACTACAATGGATCAGGGAATACTTGTCAGGAAGACAGCAGCGAGTCATGGTACGTGGCGAGGTGTCAGAGTGGGCACCTGTGACCAGCGGGGTCCCGCAGGGGTCAGTCCTAGGACCAGTGCTGTTTCTGGTATTTGTGAACGACATGACGGAAGGAATAGACTCTGAGGTGTCCCTGTTTGCAGATGACGTGAAGTTGATGAGAAGAATACACTCGAT